>NC_060271.1:33585306-33602302 GCF_021613505.1 Equus quagga | reverse complement strand
TGATATAAAATATTTTTCCACTAAACACAATTTTATTTTTTGTGTTTCATTTCATTTTAACCGTTACCACTTTAGCATCTGAAGATTCATGCCGAGTGTAAAATAGATACCAGATTTCAGACTTCATATGAAGAATGTAAAATAGCTCACTAATAGTTATTATATAATGATAATATCTATTATTGTTATGTTTTATTGAAATGATAATATTTTGGAAGTATTGGGTTAAATAAAATGTAGGATTAAAATTAAGTTCCCGGGGCCGGCCCGGTGGCGCAGTGGTTAAGTGCGCACATTCTGCTTCAGCGGCCCGGGGTTCACAGGTTTGAGTCCCAGGTGTGGACCTAGCACTGCTCCTCAAGCCATGCTGTGGCAGGCGTCCCACGTATAAAGTGGAGGAAAATGGGCACAGATGTTAGCTCAGGGCCAGTCTTCCTCAGCAAAAAGAGGAGGATTGGCAGCAGCTAGCTCAAGGCTAATCTTCCTAAGAAAAAAAAAATAAAGAAAATTAAGCTCCCTTGTTTCCTTTCGCTTTTTAAAATGTGGCTACTACAAAACTTCAAATTATGTATGTGGCTCATGTTATATTTGTATTAGAAAGCATTGCTCTCGAGCTGTGCGGTCCAATATGGGAGCCACCGGCCACAGGTGGTTACGTAAATGTAACTTGATTAAAATTGCAATTCAGTTCCTCCATAGCAACAACCTCATTTCAAGTGCTCACTTGCCACATACGGCCAGTGGCACCTACCTGGACAGCCCAGATACAGAACCTGTCCATTACTGCCGAAAGTTCTATAGGACAGTCCTGTTCTGGAGTTAAGGAAAAACAACTTTACACACATTTTGGGAATCTGCCCTTAACTCGTTCCGAGACACTCCAGACCTCAGCTTCCCCATCAGGAATGATGACCCCAGGTCACACCACCACAGAGCCTGGTGAAGATCAAATGCTATGCGCTGGTCTCCACCTGGAAGGCCCTTTCCTCCACCTTCTTGCCTGGCCAACTCCTTTCATCCTTCAGGCCTCAGCTTAGACCTCACCACTTCCAGGAAGCCCTCCCTGCCTGCCCTCTCTTCCCATCCCCTCCAAGCCCAGGTGTGCTAGCCTTCCCTATGCTGCTGAAGTCCCCAGGGCTTCTCCTCCCGCTCATCACCCTGGATCAGAGCTATCAGCTCAGCTGCTCCTCCACCTGACCATGAGCTCGAGGAGGGCAGCGCTCCCCAAGCCTGGGATGGGGCCTGGGATGGAGAGGCTGTTTGTTAGCTGAATGAATGAATGAGAAAGAAGGTATGTCACGCTGAGTTTGAGGCGCCGCGGGCTGTCCAGGGGGCCGACGGAGTCCCAAGTGCTGGGGGAACATGGGGCAGACGGGAGAGCTGGAGCAGAGCTCTGATGTAGTCACTGTGTCCTCAGTGTCTCCTCCTCTGGGCTGGGCTTCCTGGGGACCCTGACAAGGGAGGCCTCTCCTGGGTTACTTCCGGGATGAAGAGGGAACTGAGTGCCCCCGGCAACAGGCAAGGCTGAGGCCCAAAGGAGGCAAGGCCAAGGAGGCAGGCCACACCGGGATCTTCAACTCTCTGAGGGGCTGACCCTGCTGGAGGGAGCAGAGGGGCTCTTTGGGGCCCCAGGGACAGAGCCCAGGAGGTGGCCGAAAGCTTCAGGGAGGCTGACCCTGACTCACCGTGCAGAACGGTCTTCTTGGAGCCAAGAAGCAAAGGTGGAACGGGCTGCTTTGGGAAGAGTGAGCTCCTGCCATTGGCTGGCCATTTAAGGACCCCAGGGGCCGGGGGGCGGGGGCGGGGAGCGGTGCAGGGAGGTGTGAACAGATGATCCCTCAGGTCCCTTCCAGCCTGGGAATGCGGGATGGCAGAAGGACAGCCTGGCCAACCCCAGACGCTGGGACCATCCCCCGGGGGGAGCTACCCTCATGCCCTGGGCGTCATCTCTGGTCAGGCCCCAGCCACTGGGGAGCTCTGGGCTTCAGAACACTTCAGCCCTCTCAAGGGCTCTGACTGACTCTTGGCAGAAGAGATGGGACAGCCAAAGGAGGTGATCTCGGGGACGTGAGCTGGCCAGAGCCTCAGGCATCCCTGTGCAGCTTCAAGCGAGGGAGGGCGTATGCAGCGTTTCCCAAACTTTTCCTTCTTTCCTCGAAAAACCTGTGACATCTCACTTAATGAGCTATTCGCTGAGCAGTTGGGGAGACGGTAGAACGGAAGCCCTTGGCCAGGAGACCCGGCGCAGCTCCAGCCCCACCTCTGCCAGAAACTCACTGTGGGAGCTTGGCCCGTTTCCTCCCTCTGGGCCTCAGTCTCGCCATCTGTGAAACCTGAGTGCCGTCCCTGCTGTGAAGCCCCAAGGAGCCACCTAGTGTGACAGCGCTCTAGAAAGCAAAAGCCCTACAGAGTGAGAAACAGCCGTTGGCTCCTTGTCCCTCCGCGCTGAGGAGGAAGACGATGGCACCTTACACCAAAGGTAAAGGTTTGCCGCTCCTCCCAGACAGAGGCCAGGCCTTCTCTCTGCAGACGCGGGGAGCCAGCCACGTCTTTTCCCCACACGGGCTGGTAGCGGCGGGAAACCCGACGGAGGAGGAGGGAGAGGCGGGAGGGAGGGAAAGCAGAGGAGTGGCCTGGGAGGAGGAGGCTGGGGAAGAGGCCGAGCTGTCAGAGAAATCCTGAGGCTCTCGGCCGAGGCTGGAGGGCAAGTGGTCTGGGGGCTGGAGTCCTCGTGGGAAACGGGCTGGAAGGGATGGGGCTGAGCACCGGCCTTGGCACTGGGGACAGCGCACACCCGGAGGCGACACTGCGGGCGGGCTCCAGCTGGCTCCTGCCTGGACGAAAGTCTTCAGATCAACTTGCAGGTGTCCACCTGCACCCCTCGAAGGGCCTCCGCGCCCGGCGAGGGGCAGTGCCGTCCGTTCCGGTGGCCCCAAGCCCTGGCCCGGGGCCGGCCTGGCGGGCGCTCTCACCTCCACCAGCGGGTAGGCGATCTCGTTGTAGATCTGCTCGGTGAAGTGGTCCATGGAGTAGGCGCCGTCGAAGGTGAACTGCTTGGGGGGCTCGTCGGCGGCGCCCGGGTTCTGGATGAAGCACTGGCCGCGCGCCGCGTCCACCGTCACCACGGGCTGGCAGCTCAGCTCCCGCTCCCGCTGGTTCATGGGGCGGCAGCGCACCACCACCTTCACCGCCTCCGAGGCCATGGCGCGCGGCGGGGACGCGCGACCCCGGCCGGGGGCCTCGGGAGGAGGGGGGAGCGGCGGGGAGTCGCAGGACCCGGGCCGGGGCCGCCGCCTGTCCCCGCGCGCGGGCTCGCCCGTCCCTGTGGCCCGGCCCGGGCGGGGAAGGGGGGATCCGCGCTGCAGGCGCCGCCGCAGGACCCGCGCCCCGAGCGCCCGGCCGCCGCCGCAGCACGCACGCGCCGAGGCGTTCGCGGTTGCTGGGCAACCCCCGTGGCGTCACAGCCGCGGTCCTGGGGACGTCGGCGCGGTGGTCGCTCCCGCCGCGGGGAGCATCCATCCCCTGGCTGGAGGCCGGCCCGCGAGGGCTGCCCGCGGGGAGGCCCCGCGCTGGTTTCGCAGGAGCGTCTGCCTGCTCCGTGCCAGGCGCTCCACATCCTTTCTCTTCTCTAATCCTCACGCCGGTTCAGAGAGGTTAAGCAACTTGCCCGAGGTTGCCCAGCTAAGACAAGGAGGCCGGGCTTGACTCCACCTCGGAGATGGCTACAAGAGGATGGGCCTCACGAGGGGGTTAGAGACCTACCGAGAAAGGCAACATGGACCTTGCTGCCCTTTATCCACACCCCTGTATTGCCTCAGGGGAAGGCTGCTCCAGAGCCTGTCACAGCCCCCAGGACAGAACACAGCTTCCTTCTAATGCCACCCCTCGTTTTTTCTAAGACTCAAGATTAACAAAACAAAACAAAACAAAACAAACTGCGAAAGCCAAAGGCTTTTGCCTGGAGAGGCTCCTGGCCTCTCTCTCCCGGCTCAGCACAAGCCCCTCCAGCCACAATAGCAGCTGTCACGCCTCCTCTGGGCCCCCTCTGCACAGAAACTGTCAGCTATGCTCCAGCACTATGACAGGCCCTGGGAGACACCCCAATCCCTGCCCTCCGGGAGCCCATAGTCTCTGGGGGGCAGACTGACCTTGGAAACAAATATCCCACAGACAAAAATCCCATCAATGAAACAGTAATTGCAAACTGAAGAACTAGTTTTATAGAACATAGGCCAATGATACCACCCAGACCTGGGCGGGCACGAGCGGGCAGCGCAGGCTTCCTGAGGGCGACAGGAACTGAGACAGTAGGCTTGAGGAGTCAACCAAGCAAAGGAGACCTGTCCAGGCTGTGCAAAGGTCCTGTAGCCTGTTGCAGAAGCAGAAGGAAAGCCTGAGTTGCCAGAACATAAGGACTTGCGTTGTTTTCCCATAGGAAACACCCACTGAAGGTTTTCAGCAGGAGGGACAGGATTTGAATAAATCTACCTATCTGATTCCTTCTGGACCTTCTGAGCCCCTGAGGACAGGACCTCCGTCTGGTTCGCCATGGGCACCAGGTATGTTTGGCAAACAAAAACAAAGCAGGCCAGCTGGACCAGGACCTCCCTTTCAGAGACAAAGTCTGCCCAGACAATCGGAAGACACACATTTTATTTGTTTCAAGTACATGCAGTAAGGAGAGCTGCGCTCCCCGGGTGGTGCTGGTTGGAACAAAGAGGAAGCGGTGATCTATAATTAAGACACTGAGGCGTTTGCACACATGGGTCAAAAACCTTGTCCTATTTGTACCACGTGATCAGTAAGTGCTGTGTGAAGGAATGTTAAAGTGCTTTGGGAACATTCCTGACGCCCCATCCACATGGGTCATTTGTGCAACAAAACACATCCCTCATACGATGAGCTCCGGCCTCCGCCTGGGCGGGTTCCCAGGGCGTCTCCAGACCTGTGCTCCCGGTCCCACATCAACAAACCCCTCTCCTGGCGGCCTCCCCCAGGGACCAGGGCTGTGCCCAGGGAGGAGACGGGTTTTAGTAGAAATGGCCATAAAATGAGTCCTGGCTCCCACTCACATTCAGTATAAAATCAGGGCTGAGGGTCCAGGGAAAAGACCCCCAGGGAACTGCTTCCTCCTACCCCTGTGACGAGAGTGACAAGGTCCCTAGCCAAGACCACTTCCTGGGCAGGGGGCCCCAGCTCCCCAGGATCCACCTTCTTTCTCTTCTGTGGGGCTGCCCTCTTCCTTCCAGGAGCCAGAAGTCTGACTTTCAAGGCGCCGAACAGGCACAGCCCACTCACGGATAGGGAGGGGCAGCCCCAGATGCGCCAGGAGGCCTGGGCCTCAGGAAGAGGAGTCCGTTCAGTGAACTTGCTCCCCAGCTCTAGTCGGTAGATTCAAGTCAGCCTGTCAAGTTTACCTATAAAGGGGGACGCCTGATCTCTCGGTCACTGCAGGGCCACTGCATTAGACGAGAATTGTCTTCCCAGACCCCCAGGCCCCCCACTGCCCACTGAGGTCAAGCCCCTTCTGGCAGGGCCTCCATCAGTTCTGTCTTTGGAAGGTTTGCTCTGACCCCATCCGCAATGGGGCTGGCCTAGTGAAGTGGCCCCTGACAGCCATGGCCAGTGCCATATTAAGGAAAATGCCACCGTCGGGGGGCTTCCCAGACAGCCACTAAACGCAGTCTGGCCTGCAGGACAAGGGGGCAGGGCCTCCCTGTGACTCACTGCTGGCCCCTCCCATTCAAACGGCCAAGGAAAGGAGCCTGGGTGCGTGCGCATCCTGGTGGGTCTCAGGGGCTTGGGGACGGGGATGGCACCAGGACATGCGCTCCGAGCAAGCAGGGATCACAACCCTGTGGTTCTGAGTGGAGACAAACCCACCTTCCCAAGCAACGCATGAGATTCTGCACTCTGCTGCTCCACGTCCACCTGCACACAGTGGCCACCTGCATGTGGGCTTTGGGTGGCATGGCTCTCCGTCCACCCTGCCCTTTCTGCGGCCTCCGAACCCTGGTCCCTCAGAACTCACAGGAAGACTCCTTTACCCCCAGAAGACACGAGAAAGGCTGGGCTCTGTCTGTCTGCCCGGATGTGGCCACAAGCCCTGCTGTGTCATCTCTGCTTGCTCCCGGGGAGAGGGCGGCTCCCCCCAGGCCTCTACCCAAAGTGAGCACTTGCTCCGGGCTCCCCAAACACCTCTCCCAAACGAGTCGGGAGCTCTCTGAGGACTCCCAGGCAGGGCCCCAGGCCTGGCCCCGGCTGCACCTCCATCGTGAACGTACCTGCTGGCCCACCTCAGAGAGCTCCCCTCCTAGGAGCCAAGTGAATCCCAGAGATGACAAGCATCCAGAGTCACCCAGCAAGTTCACAGAAGCCTGGAGCTCCAGCTGCCCCTCCGGCAACCCCAACAGGTCCCAGGCCCTGCGAGAAGCCATTGGCAATCCCCAATCTCAGGGCTCCCCCCCACGGGTGGTGTAGTGATGGAAGACTGGTCCAAGAGGCAGAGTGACTGGATGGAACAGGTGACCAGCGGGGTGGAAGGACAGAGTGGCCTGCTGAGGCCCGGCAGCCAGGGCGAGGCAGGGCCGTTGGCGTGGGGCCCAGCCTCTTAGCCCAGGCCCTGCAGTTCTGCCTCCGACTTGGCATGGCCCAGGGGCCGGAGTGTCCGGGGAGGCCTGCCCTCGGGCCCGCAGTCCTGCTCCTCGTAGCTGGGGTTCAGGCGGCCCATGTCCAGGGCGCAGAAGAGGCTGCGCTCAGTGCCCGCGTGGTGCTCCACCAAGGCCTCCAGGCTGGGGAACTCGGCTGGCAGGTGCTGGGGGGGAAGGGCCTTCAGCTCCCGTCCCCTTCCCCACAGCGCACCGGGGTACCACCACCCCGGCCCACGGGTCCCGCCCCACCTTGGAGAGGAGGGAATCTGAGCTGAGAGGTCCCCGTCCTGCTCACAGCACGGTCACCCACCATCTCCTCCCTTCTCCCCTCCCAGCAGGGTCAGGACTGAGACGCTCGGCAGCCAAGGAAGGGCGCACATGTAAGAAGCCCTGGCTGCCCTCCCTGGACACCTGCCGTCGGGCCGCCACTCCACACCTGAGACTCAGGGGCTGTACGAGCTGGGGCAAGCCCTACCCTCTCTGACTCAGTTTCCTCCTCTGCTAAAGGATGCGTTAGGGTGTGGGAAAGGCAGACTTTTAAAAGCCGGGATTCCTACAGAAACGTGAGGCATGACCCCAGCCCCAGACTCTACTAGACACACCCCTCCGAAAGCGCCATGAGGAGAGCGGCCCTAGGGCGGAGCCCGCGGGTAGAGGTGGGGCCGGGGGGCGGGGAGGCGGGGCGGCAGGGCCAAGGACAAGGAGCTGGATGGAGAGTCAAATGAAGGGCGGGGCCGGAGCCGACGGGGACGGGGACGGGGAGGCGGGCTCGGGAGCGCGCGGTGAGAAGGGGCGCGGCAGGGCGCCGGCTGCCCGCACCCACCTCCACGCAGAAGCGGCCCACGTGGTTCCGGAAGACCTGGTGGGGCACCACGCCGCACTGCGTCCGCACCGACAGGCACCACTGGCCGCTGGCGCCCGGCTCGGGCCACAGCAGGAAGGCCCCCAGCACGTCTCTCCGCAGCAGGGCGAGGGCACTGGGCCTGGGAGCGGAGGGGAGGGGATGAAGGCAGGACCCCTGGGCGCACGCAGCCTCCCGTCTCCCCTGGGCAAGGGCACACAGCCCACAGCACGGGAAACAGGCGCCTGTCCGGAGACGCCTTGGACGAGGAAAGCTCTGAGACTTCCTTTCTGAAAGGTTTCTAAGGGTCCTTAATTGTTCACAAGACCAAGACCCAATCAGGAGAGAGCTGGAAGGAGCTGACATCTAGCCAGCCGTCCCCTTCGACAGGCCAGGTGCGCAGGGATCTAGCTGGATTACAGGTTTGAACCTCTGTAGAAAACTGAGGCCAGGGCAGTGAAGTCCCTGGCCTGGGGTCGCCGAGGTCAGGAGCACTGCGCCCTTGTGCCCGTGTCAGGGCCCTGGGGGAGCCCACGGCCTATTTCTCTGTCCACCCCAAGCGGCTGGGCACCCGCCAGGCCCCTCCTACCTGGAGATGCCAGCAAAGGTCCAGATGTTCTCCGTCAGGCTGCCATCGCTCTCCACCAGGCACGAGGGGCCACCGGGACCCCGGGGCCACGCCTCCCATGCGGCAGGAACTGTGGAGACCACCGATGACCCCTCCACTATGGAGGGGTCAGAGAAAGGCCAGGCCCCCTGCTCAGCCCGCCTCACCCCCACAGGCCCCATCACCCCATGCTTGTCTCTTCACCAAGCCACCACCCCCAGCCCGGGAGGCACACATCCAGCCCCTCAAAAATACACCTCCACACACAGGCACACCCCATGCACACCCAGCCCCCAGTTAAGGCACATGGCAGCTATACAGTCACCTGTGCCAGCCCCAGGCACACAGCCCTGGATGCACATCCACACACAGGCATCTGCTGGGAGACACAGGCACAGCCGTGCAGAAAGGGACGCCAGGCCACCCTGTCTGACTCACACAGGTGCAGACAGACACTCACGCAGGCATGCATGGGGCAGGGCGTCCGGGTACTCACAGGCCTCCCGCGCCGACAGCTGCAGCTGGCTCTCGTAGGTGCAGCCGCGGTAGGCCCCGGAGCGCAGCACCTTGCTGCGAATGGCCTTCTTGCGCACCAGCGTCGGGGAGCAGTAGGGGTTCCCCAGGCGGGTGTGGCGGGCACCCCCACGCCCTTCCAACTCTGCCAGCTCCTTCTAGGGCACCAAGAGGGGCCCGCAGGGCAGGCAGACTCAGGCTCAGCCGGGTCAGGTCACGCAGAGCCCCCTCCCCTGAAATCCAGCACCCCCCACAGGACCCCCAAACCCTCACCCAGTTCCCTTGTTCACTGCCCGCTCCCTGGCTGGGGGGCTGCGTACCCCACTGCCCACGGGCCCCTCTGCTGGCAGCCGCCGGAAGGAGACCAGTGCATGAACATTCTGTGACAGCTGATCACGGCCGAAGGGTTCCCGCACAAGGCCAGGGGGGCCCCCAGGGCTCGACAGTGGCTTCAGGGGCGCGTCCCCTGCAGGCCCCAGGCAGGGCTCAGGCTGCGCCCGATCCTCAGGGTGCTGCAAGAGGTAAGCAAGCTGGAAGGAGCGGCAGAGCAGCAGGTGCAGGATCTGGACCTGGGGAGGGGGCGGGCTGGGCTCAGTCGGGCGAATCTTCCTGGGGAACCTTCAGGCATCAACCGACTCATGGTCGGTGCATGCAGGCCCCCGGCTTGGGGTGCTCTTCCCCATTCTGGCCAGGAAAACGCCGACTTATCCCTCAAAAGCTCACCACCATGCAGCCTCCCATACCAGCTTCCTTTATTCATTTAACAAATACTGAGCGTCTCCTTTATTCCAGGACCACGCTTGGAGCTGGGAATCCACGGGCTAAATGCTCTCCCACCCCTCGGTTTACCGCCCGCTCCCTGCGCACTGGGCAGTGCCCTCTCAGAGGAGTGGCTAAGAGCCCAGGCCCTGGACGCAGAGAACCGGGGATCCAATCCTGGCTCTGTCAGTTAGGAGCTGCCATGTGACCCTGGGTAGAGCCTGGCACCTCTGTGCCTCAGTTTCCTCATCCTCAGCCCCCTGTGCTCCTTCAGTGAAATGGAGCACAGAAAACCCCCAGCAGAGGCCCAGCACATTCCACCTGCCACACACATCATCCAGCCCCAATACGCTGGAACCGTGAGTTCCAGGAGATCCAGGGCCACATCTCAGCCACCTGTCACTCCAGCAGCCAGCACAGGGCTCAATGTACCGGGGTGACGGCAAATGCTTGCTGGATGGAATGAAACCCAGCCTCTGCTTGCCAGATTGGCTGCCAACGCTCCGTTGTTCACAGCGTCATCCTGGCTTTGACTTCCAGGATCTACCTGCCTACCCGCTTGCCCCACAGGACCAAGCACCAGAACAGTTCGAGACCTGGAGCCAGCCTCTGCTCTCAAAGAACGCCAGTGATCGTAATTAGGGACAGACCGATGATAGAGTGTGGTTTACGTCACAGGACCGCAGAAGGAGGGGGGGTCTAAAAGACTCAAGGGGGGCCTCACAGACACGCAGGCTGAGCCTGGAAGGGCAAGCTGGGATCTGTCAGGATGAGAAAAGGAAGGGGATTCCAGGTAGAACAGTGTGAGCAGAGGCCTGGCAGGATGAGCCTCCAATTTCTAAACGCATGGCCTGGTCCCTACCTTCCAGCCCTGGGGAATGCTGAGCCCACTGATTTGCTGTGGTGGAGTGCTCAGTGGGCAGAGCCACAGAAGGAGCCCGTGTGGTGAGGGGTGCATGGTTGGAGGCGGCTCGGGCCGATGTGGCTGAGCCCTCCCAGGCCTCGGGCCCTGGAACCCACGCTGATGCACAGCACACCCCCCACTCCAGCCAACGTGGCGGTCCCCCTGCCCTGGGTCCCAGATACCTCTCCAGGCTGGCTGCCCACAAAGAGGTGGCAGAAGAGCTTGCTGGCCGGGCTCCGGGGGTTTCGGGCCATGAAGGCAAACTGGCAGTCAGCTGGGCACCAGGTGGAGTAGAGTATGCGCCTCAGGGCGTGCGCCATCAGGAGCACCTGGGCAGGCAGCGGGCAGGACGGCCTCCATCAGACCCGCCACCTGGCCTGCAGCTGCCACCCCAGTGCGTGCCAGCCCTGCGGGCCCCACACACCTGCTGGCAGGCCTCCTGGGTCTGCTCTCCAGCCTGCGTGCCCAGCTTAGGGCCCACCCGGCTCCTGGGGTGAAGAACTCTTCCCTCCTTCCAGGTCTGCCCAAACCCCACTTCAAATCAGAACCCCCCTTCTCCCCGAAGCCTCGGGGCTTGGATCCCTTGCTCCCCGCCGCCACCGAGCTGCTGGTTGGGATGGTCACGCCATGTTATGGCACTAGGGGCAGCGCATTCACGGCCTGCTCAGTCGCAGGGAAAGGCGCGGCAGCAGGCCCTGGGGGGCACGCCTGGTCTCTGGAGTCAGATGACCCAGGTTCGAGTCCCGGCTCTGCCACTCACTCTCGGGTGGCTTGGGCAGGTGAGCACAGCCCTCTGAGCCCTCTCATGATAAATGTCAAGTGGGGACCGAACCCCTCTGATAGGGCTGTTGGTGGGGCTTCATGAGCCTCATGCAAAGGGCACAGGACCCGACCCCGGAGCCCCTGTGATGCACAGCTCTGGGACACCTTCGCGCCACGGCCCAGAGTTGTGCAGTGTGAGTTGTACACAGTACAGAATACAGAGTCGTACAGTTAGTGGTCAACAAACACTGACTTGCCCCAGGAGGAGGAGGAGGGGCATCCAAGCGGGGGCTCCCAACCGGCCCCCAGCCCGCGTCTGGCCCCCATTCCACAGTCATAAGGGGCTGGCCACAGCCCTCGGGCCACCGCTGCGCAGGCCGACAAAGAGGCTGGGACCTGCAAGACCTCACGGGGCTGGATGGTCCTGAGCTTGCCCTGGGGGGAGCCCTTGGAGAGAGAATGCCCAAAGGTCCAGAGCGGGCTGGGAAGCCGGGGTGGCTCAAGGGGCAGCGCAGGGCCCGGGGAGAGGCGAGTGCATCCAGAAGGAGCAGGACACCTGTCCCATCCAGGCCTCGCCGGCACCCACACAGGCTCCTACCTCACCCTCCCCGCTGTAGATCTTGAGGCCCTGAAGGCTGAATTTCAGGATGACGGCCCGGCGGCGGGGACAGTCCTGGGAGGGAGAGAGTTGGTGGGCGCAGGCATTACCTCCCGGGCCCTGCCCAGCCTCAGTACCAGTCACCACAGGCTGGTCAGCTAAGCCCACCCTGCCTGCCAGGACAGTGGACCCCCAGGAGCCGGGGAAGTGGGGATGGCAGACCACCTCCCAGCCAGAGCCATAGCTGGCCATCCCCCACATCTCACACCTGTGGCTTCTACTTGCGGGCACAGGTCACGACTGCCCAAGGGAAGGGGTCCCTGGGCATAAGGGACATGGTTCCAGCAACCTAGGTGTGGTCCTGACTGGGCCCACCTCTCAGAACGGCTTTGGTCCTGCCCCTCCCTGGGCCTCACTTGCTCCATCTCTATGACTGGGGGTGGGATGGATCAGATGGTCTCAGGGGCCATTCCCAGCCCGACATTGCAAGGCTGCGATCCCCACGGGGGAAGTCCCCTCCCAGCTCCCCAGCCCCGCTACCTTCAGTGCCCAGAGCTGCTGTTGCACCAGCCACACGCTCTCCTGGGTGTCCAGGTCGTCCACGGGGAAGGACCCCACATACTGCTTGGGGGTGGGGTGGGGGAGGGAGGGTGGCAGGGGAGTCAGGCCCTTGGCTCCTGATCTCCGGCCTCCAAATTCCCCCTCAAACACACACTCTGCTCTGTCAGGTCAGTGTGGACAGTGACAGAGCACTGGACTCGGAGTCCAGGCTCTGCTACTTTCCCAGGAGGTGACCTTGGTCAAGCCACTCAGCCCCTCTGAGGCCCCATCTCCTCGGCTGTGCACACATACACATTCCAGAGGCTGGGGCAGGGAGGGAAGACAGGAAATAGATCCTTGACACATAGCTCCTCCCCACCCCCAGGGCTGCCACTGTCACCACCCACCAGAGCACATCCCACGAGGCAGCCCCACCCACCTGTGCAAACCTGGTGATGCACCTGGGCCGGTGAGGGGCAGGGCCACAGTCGGAGGCCCTCCGGCCCCCTGCCCCAGCCTTCTGCATGGCCCCCAGGGTGCTCAGCTTCAAGTTCCCCGGTCGGGGGGAAGGCTGCAAAGGGGAGGGGGCAAAGTGGGTTCCAGGCGGTGGAGCCACAGTGCTCCCCATCAGAGGCCGGTGCGCCCCCTCATCCGACAAATTCTTACTGAGCACTTGCTGTGTGCCAGGCAATGTCCTGGGCACTGGGGACACGGGGACACCCAGCCCTGAATAAAATGACAAACGCCCTGCCTACG
Organism: Equus quagga; assembly: GCF_021613505.1. Taxonomy (NCBI): domain Eukaryota; kingdom Metazoa; phylum Chordata; class Mammalia; order Perissodactyla; family Equidae; genus Equus; species Equus quagga. The sequence continues at coordinate 33,589,372 of NC_060271.1, read as the reverse complement.
CTCACGGAGCCAACATTCTTGTCGGGGAGAAAGACACTACACTAAATGATAAGCTATGGAATATGCTGGATGGTGATAAAGCGGAGATGAGGATGTGGAACGCGGGGTTGGGGGGTGACAGCAGCCAGGAGGGCGTCACTGAGGACTGAAGTCTGGGGAGAGGACTGAAGGAGGGGGTGTGGCAGTCCACGCCCTGGGTCCTCTGTGCTCTGGGCCTGCCCTGGGCTGGAAGTCGAGGGTATGGACACGTGTCCAGCTTACACAAAGCGCCAGGGGGTGGGGGGCAGCCTGGGAAGGTACTGCCCAAGAGGAAGGGTGTGACAGCAACAAGAACAGAGTCTGCAAAGGCACAGAGGAGCAAAAGCAGCCAGAGCAGCAGGCTGGAGCCAGGCTGAGATCAGCCTTAAATGTCACACCAGGGAATTGAGGCTCTGCCTGTGGGCAGTGGGGAGCCATCGCAGGTTCCAGGGCAGGAGCTCTCTAGTCCCGGGGGGGGGGGGGGGGCGGCCCATGAACTGGATGGCTAGAACTGTTTCGCAGGCCCCTGGCTCATTCGGCTCAGCCTGGCTTCCGCCCCTGCCCGAAGCCCCCAGCTGCAACTAGACGCTCACTGATGCTGAGTCAGGAGGGAGGGAGGGTGGACAACTGCCTGGGGGCTGAGGAGTCCTGTGCCCCAACCCAGCCCAGGTTCTGGTCTTTCCTGGGCCCGTCTCCCAGTTCCACTGGTGGAGGAGAGGAGGAAGCTCCCTCACAGACTGTCCTCAAGGGCAGGGAGAGCCCTTCCTCCCAGAGCTCCGGACCACAGCTGGTGCTCAGTGGATGTGGAGTGGATGCATCACAAAGAGGACTGGCTGAATGCCTCTGCCCAAGTCCCCAAGGACGCAGATCCCTCAGTCTTTCCTGGGGCCAACTTAGACCCCCACCCCCGTCCCGCATCCTGGCGGGTTCCGTCTCCCCTGGCTACTTGTAATCATTGCACTTGGGATCAGAGAGATCTGGGTCCAAATCCTGTGTGACTTTGGGCGAGCCACTTCACTTCTCTGAGCCTCCACTTCCTGATCCCAAACCTGGGATAATGTGAGGAGTTGGTGAGAACGGAATGGAGGAGCAGCACGATGTCAGCTAGGCTCCCAGCTGATGCTCAACAAATACGGTCTCACTGGGGAGAGGGGACCCCAAAGCCTGCTGTTCAGGAGGGAGCTGGGGGGACGGCGAGGTCGGGCCACTTTCAGTGCCCTCCTTGCACCAGGCCACGCCTGAGAGGAGAGCGCCCAGTCCAGGAGGGCAGGAGGGGAGGTCTGGGGGCCATGATTCCTGCCAGAAGGCTGGTATCAGACAGGTTGCTAGGCAGGAAATGGGTGTGTCCCGGGGGTGCTCCCCCCAGCTTTAGGAGCCCTTGGAGAAGGACGGTTTGTGTGCTTTGGAACTGACACTGTCTGTGCCAAGAGCTCCGGACTGGCCCCTGCCTCTGGCTGCCCACGACCTTCAGCCCAGGCTCCGGCCAGGGGGGAGTCGCCAGCAGCAATCTACCGCTCAGCACGGGAAGAGCCTGAAAATAAAGGCTGCCCCGTCCCCTGGCGCCCTCCTGGCTCTTCCCTCCTGCACCCTCTGCCCTCCTGCTTTTCTGGGCGCTCACACCCCTCTGCTCCTCGGTCCTGATCACTCTTCACATCGTGTCCATCACCTATCATTCATTTTATGTTTAAATAAAGCAAGGTTAGATGTGCAACTGGCACAAAAGCCACGTGGCCCCGGCTCCAGGTATGCAGCTGGGCTTCCAGGGAATCGGCTCTTTGCTTCACACTCACATCACGGGCTGCGCTGCCCGGTACTCGCAGGCGGTGGGGAACAGAGGAGGCAAAGACCAAAAACTAAACGGGCTGGCGAGAGGGAGAGGGGGAAAGAACAGAGGATGAAAAGGCAGCAAGAGAAGTGGGAACCAAGGGCCGTGAGGAGAAGACAAAAGGAGAGCGAGAGGGAGGATGGGAGGAGGGCGAGAGAGGGAGCACATTTCGCATCTGGCCTGTGCTGCTGACACAGCCCCCAGACACCCAGAGTCTGGGATGCGAAGGAGCCACGTGGGTCATCACACATGCACACACTCGCTCGCACACTTGCCCGGACGGCCGTGCCGAGGGCTCGACAGCCTCCTCCCTCCGGACTCAGAGCTGCAGCTCTCCAGGGGGACACCCCAGTGTCTCGGCTGTGGGGTGGGGAGGCCAGGACACAGGCCCTCTAGTGGCCCCCTCACCCACCCTCACCTGATCCTTCCCCATGCCCGGCAAAGGAGAAGTTTCCTCCTTCCCGTACCTCCCTCCCAAGTCGGAGGGGGGCCTCAAGTTGGGGGCTGCCCAGGGGCGCAGGGAGGGCACCAGGCTCACTCTCACCCCGGCAACAGACCTGCTGACCCGTTCCAGGCACAAATGTCCATTTCTCTCTTTGGACCAGACCTGCTTTTCCAAGGTTTTGCACAGGAGCCTGGCTGCGCCAGCACCTTCCTAAGGGGACACATCTGGATGAGGCTGGGGCTCTTCTCTTGCTCCTCTGAGGTTTTCCAGGTGGCCCTGCTTAGAGACAGGGGACTGGATGGGTTGACTCGCCTTGAGGGTCAAGGACAGAGGCCCTTGGCTGCACAGCACCCTAGCTGGGTTGTGTCATAAGGAGGGCCCACATTCACAGCATCGTGGGAGACCACTCAGCCTGGGCTTTGCAAAGGGTGACTGGGGGGCTGAAGTCACTTGCCCAAGGTCACAGAGCACAAGGGGGTAGCTGGGAAGCAAAGCTGGGTCTCTTCCCCTAGGCCACGGCAGGGCCCTTCTGCTCAGACCCCGCTCTCCCAAGTCAGCAGGGCGTCCACCTTTGAGGTTTGGTGGGTCCCAGCCTATCAGCCGCCCAGAACACCCCAGCTGCCAGGGGCTGATCTGATCAGCAAAACAGCCGCTTTCTCTCTCTGACTGCCTCCCGGCCAGGTGGCCCGGGGCTTCCAGAGCCACTCTGCTCACCTGCCTCACCCCCACTGCCTTTGGCTCAGCCACACACAAGAGCCCCCTGCCCCAACCTACCACCTGGTGCTCCCTCCTCCCGCCTGCTCGGGGCCACAGGGTGGGAGGAGACTGAACCCTGCGGCCTGGGGTTCAGACTGTGGATTGTGGGGTCGGACTGTGGGGTGCAGGCAACGTTGGCTGATGCGACCTGGCCAAGTCACCTAACCTCACAGGCTCCATTTCCTCAGCTGTAAAGTGGGGTGATAACAGCAGCTCCCTCCGGGCTGTGCCTCTATCTGTTCCTTCTGAGAATATTTCCGGGCGCCGACTACGTGCCAGGTGAAGAAAACACAGTCCCTGCCCTCACCGAGTGCCCAGGCTGGGCTGGGGGGACGGTACGGGAAGCCAACAGCATTTCAGGGGGCTTAAGTGATCTGGAGGAAAGTACAGCAGGGTGAGGAGGGTATGAGATGTATGTGTATGTTCGTGCGTGCTGGGGGATGCTATCCAGCACAGGGTGGTCGAGGACGGCCTCTCCAAACAGACGACACTGAGCGGAAAGCGCCGTTTGCAGGATGAAGTGTCGCCGGACCCGCGGACCAGGCCGGCGCCCGGGCGGCACGCAGCGCTCCACCGCGTGGGTCATTAGTCCCGCTATTACTGGAGCCTGGGGAGCGTCCAGGCTTTCAGTGACAGCCCCCGGCCCGGGGCAGAGAACCTCCCCGGACCCACCGAGGGGCGAGCGAGGAAGGACGCTGGCGGAGGGGCGGTGGAGGTGATGGCAGAGGTGACAGACGGTGACGGCGAAGGTGATGGACAGCGACGGAGCGAGCGGACGGAGGTGCTCCTCCCCACCAGATCCCCTCCCTCCTCTCCGCGCCTGGGGACCGAGCCCCGCTCCCGCCGACCCGCCGGCCCCAGCCCCGGCCCGGCTCCCCAGCGCTCACTCACCGCGCCAGCCGAGTCTCGAGTGGCGTCGCTGCAGCTTGGCTTGGCGACCCCCGCGCAGCCGCGCGCGTCTCCGCCCCCGGCCGGCCCGGCGCCAGCCCCGCCCCGCCCCGCCCCGCCCCCCCGCCGCCCCC